>NC_057803.1:465441049-465456355 GCF_018294505.1 Triticum aestivum | reverse complement strand
GGCGGCGCGGGCGGCTGCGGGCGCGGGCGGCTGGGGCGGCTCGGGGCTGGGGCTAGGGTTCCTCCCCGGGGGGGCTGGGCCGGCTTTTAAAGCCTGACGGGCCAGAGTCCTATCCGGACACGGCCCGGTTAGGTCAGTTCCTTTTTTTATATTCCGCTCGGAAGGAAAATAAAAATAAATACTAAACGGACTCCAAAAATCCCGAAATAAAATTTCCCGGGCTTCTGAAATCAAGCCCGACAAAGTGAACATTTATTTGGGGCCTAAATGCAATTTTGAAAAACGCACATTTTTCCTAAATTCAAATAAAACACCGAAAAACTCCGAAATAAAATCTTATTTGATTTTATTATTAAATCCTCAATATTTCTTTATTTTGGGAAAGTCATTTTATTCGCTCTCTCATATTTTTGTAATAGAAATAATTGATGATAAAATAAATAAAATCAAATGATCCTATTCTCAAAATTTGAGAAAACTCAAATATGAAAATAACGAAATCCCCAACTCTCTCCGTGGGTCATTGAGTTGCGTAGAATTTTCTAGGATCAACCAAAATGCAAAATAAAATATGATATGCAATGATGATCTAATGTATAACATTCCAAATTGAAAATTTGGGATGTTACAGCTAGCCGAGGGGCGCTCGCACATGCTTATAAGCCCCGCCGCCGCTGCTGTATCGAGCTCCTCTCTAAACCAGGCCTTCTGGGCCTACCTCTGTTGCGATGCCCTATTGGGCCTACTGGTCTAGCGGGCCTGCTTCCTGGCCCAAGTAGAATATGGGTTTCTAGTTGTATGCAGGCCGCTGTGGCCCAATAGGTGGGCCTTTTGATTTAGTTTTTTTTCTTTTCTGCTTTATTTATTTTGTTTTATTTTTTAGTTGTTTTTTGCTGTATTTAGAGTTTCTTTGTGAATATTTTTGCTTTAGGTACAAAAAATTACAAACTTTATGTTAGTGCCAGTAGTTTTCAAATTTCAATAGTTTAAATTTTGAATTATTTGAAATTTGGGTGAATCACTAGTTTGTGAATAACTTAACTTTAAAAATAGATTTTTTAGTGATTCTTTTTTCTTATGTTTAATATTAGTGTGTTTTATCATTATATTCAATTTGGTAATACTTAGGTTCTTTAAAAATGAAATGCTTTTGTAACAGATGAGTTTTTGTTCGAAACCCTCATACTTCGAAAGAGATTATCCATTTTGTACACGAAGTGCATCCAGTTTTTGCTGTAACCCTCTCTACTTTTTGCACATGTTATGTGGGTGAAATTATGATACCATGCCAACTTTCAACCTTTTCGGAGTTCATTTGAAGTGTTTTTCAATTTCAGAGTCATTTAGCTGAAAAAATCAGTAAATGCATGAAAGAATTTGTTTGCACATAAAATTTCTTCGAGTTTCAAATGCCAAAACATATAACTACCCTAGCTATTATAGAGATTCCCTCCTGGATGTGAAACACAGAAGAAAGTGATGATAGTGAAGCCGATCACATCCAGATCTTTGGGTGTGAAACTTTTTCTTCGCGTGTGTCCCTTTGTGCCGTAACCATGGAAAATCTTCATCATTTAACTGGATGGTCGGGTCAATATTCACTGTGAATGGAGCAATTTCATCAAACTTTTCATAATCTTCTGACATGTGTGTCTTGTCATCCACTCCCACGATGTTTCTCTTCCCAGAAAGAACTATGTGGCGCTTTGGCTCATCGTATGATGCATTCGCTTCCTTATCTTTTCTTTTTGTCGGCTTGGTGGACATGTCCTTCACATAGAGAACCTGTGCCACATCATTGGCTAGGACGCATGGTTCGTCTGCATACGCAAGATTGTTGAGATCCACTGTTGTCATTCCGTATTGCGGGTCTTCCGTTACCCTGCCTCGTGTCATATTGATCCATTTGCACCGAAACAAAGGGACCTTCAAACCACGTCCATAGTCAAGTTCCCATATGTCCTCTATGTAACCATAATATGTTTCCTTTCCCGTCTTGGTTGCTGCATCAAAGTGGACACCACTGTTTTGGTTGGTGATCTTCTTATCTTGGGCTATCATGTAAAATGTATTCCCATTTATCTCGTACCCTTTGAAAGTCATTATATTTGAAGATGGTAACTGGGACAAGAAGTACAGGTCATCTTCAATAGCGGCGTCATGCATGGCATGTGTCTGCAACCAGCCGACGGAAGTCCCCGTTTGTTCACGTGTAATCCAGTCATCAGACTGCTCCGGGTGTTTGGAGCATAGAAAATTCTTGTGTTCGTCCATATACAGAGCCACCAAGGCAGAATTCTATAGAACTGTGTAGTGTGCTTGAGTGAGAGAATATCCGTCCATACATATTATTTGATCCCCTCCTAGCATGACTTTTCCATCCAGTCTGCCCTTATGCCACGATTCAGGAACACCAATCGGCTTAAGGTCAGGAATAAAGTCAGTACAAAACTCAATGACCTCCTCATTTTCATGGCCCTTGGAGATGCTTCCTTCTGGCCTAGCACGGTTATGAACATATTTATTTAAGACTCCCATGAACCTATGAAAGGGGATCATATTGTGTAGAAATACAGTACCCAAAACGTTAATCTCTTCGCATAGGTGAACTAGGACGTGCGTCATGATGTTGAAGAAGGATGGTGGGAACACCAACTCGAAACTGACAAGACATTGCACCAAATCATTCTCTAACCTTGGTATGATTTCTGAATCGATTACCTTCTGAGAGATTGCATTGAAGAATGCACATAGCTTCACAATGGCTAATCGAACATTTTTCGATAGAAGCCCCCTCAATGCAACCGGAAGCAGTTGCGTCATAATGACCTGGCAGTCATGAGACTTTAGGTTCTGGAACTTTTTCTCTGCCATATTTATTATTCCCTTTATATTCGACGAGAAGCCAGACGGTACCTTAATACTGAGCAGACATTCAAAGAAGATTTCCTTTGCTTCTTTGGTAAGAGCATAGCTGGCATGACCCTGATGTATGCCGTCTTTTCCATGCATACGTTGCCGGTCCTCTCGTGCCTCCGGTGTATCTTTTGTCTTCCCATACATGCCCAAGAAGCCAAGTAGGGTCATGCAAAGATTCTTCGTCGCGTGCATCACGTCGATTGCGGAGCGAACCTCTAGGTCTTTCCAATAGGGCGGGTTCCAAAATATAGATTTCTTCTTCCACATGGGTGCGCATCCGTCAGCGTCATTCGGAACAGGTTGTCCGCCAGGACCCTTTCCAAAGACTACCTTCAAATCCTTGACCATAT
Organism: Triticum aestivum; assembly: GCF_018294505.1. Lineage (NCBI taxonomy): Eukaryota > Viridiplantae > Streptophyta > Magnoliopsida > Poales > Poaceae > Triticum > Triticum aestivum. The sequence continues at coordinate 465,453,086 of NC_057803.1, read as the reverse complement.
CATGTACATCAGCACCAGTACGGTGGCGATGCTTCGTCCGGTGATCCGCCTCACCTTTGAAATGCTTGCCTTTCTTTCTTACGGGATGCCTACTCAGAAGAAATCAATGATGTCCCAGGTACACATTCTTCCTACAATTATCCAAATATATACTATCGGTATCATCCAAACAGTGCGTGCATGCGCGGTATCCCTTGTTTGTTTGTCCTGAAAGGTTACTAAGAGCAGGCCAATCATTGATGGTCATGAACAGCAATGCCTTTAGGTCAAATTCTTCCTGTCCGTGCTCATCCCATGCACGTACACCTGTTACATTCCACAGTTATAAGAGTTCTTCAACTAATGGCCTTAGGTACACATCAATGTCGTTGTCGGGTTGCTTAGGGCCTTGGATGAGCATTGGCATCATAATGAACTTCCGCTTCATGAACAACCAAGGAGGAAGGTTATACATACATAGAGTCACAGGCCATGTGCTATGGTTGCTGCTCTGCTCCCCAAAAGGATTAATGACATCTACGCTTAGACCAAACCATACGTTCCTTGTGTCACCTGCAAACTCCTTCCTGTACTTTCTCTCGATTTTTCTCCATTGCGTCTCGTTAGTAGGTACTCTCAACTTTCCGTCTTTCTTACGGTCTTCTTTGTGCCATCGCATCGCCTTGGCATGCTCTTTGTTTTGGAAGAAACATTTCAACCGTGAAATTATAGGAGCATACCACATCACCTTGGCAGAAATCTTTTTCCTGGGGCGCTCGCCCTCAACATCACCAGGGTCATCGCGGCTGATCTTATAGCGCAATGCACCGCATACCGGGCACGCGTTCAAATCCTCATACTCACCGTGGTAGAGGATGCAGTCATTAGGGCATGCATGTATCTTCTGCACCTCTAACCCTAGAGGGCAGACAACCTTCTTTGCTTCGTATGTACTCTTGGGCAATTCGTTGTCCTTTGGAAGCATATTCTTTATCATTACCAGCAACATTCCAAATCCCTTGTCAGATACACCATTCTTTGCCTTCCATTGCAGCAATTCCAGTGTGGTGCCCAACTTTTTCTTGTCAGCTTCGCAATTCGGGTACAACAATTTCTTATGATCCTCTAACATGCGCTGCAACTTCTTCTTCTCCAAATCACTTGCGTAGTTTCTCTTTGCATTGGCAATGGCCCAACCTAGATCATCAGCGGGCTCATCTGATGCCTCTTCTTCAGCTTCTTCCCGCATTGCCGGCTCGGCTTCTTCCCCCATTGTTGTATCATCGTATTCAGGGAACCCATGGCCAGGATAGTTGTCGTCGTCCTCTTCTTCTTCATTGTCTTCCATCATAACCCCTCTTTCTCCATGTTTGGTCCAAACATTATAGTGGGGCATGAAACCGGACTCAAGCAGGTGGATGTGAATGGTTCTTGAGTTAGAGTAATTGTGATCATTCTTACAGCCAGCACATGGACAAGGCATAAAACCATCCGCCCGCTTGTTTGCCTTAGCCGCAAGTAGAAAAGTATGCACACCATTAATGAACTGGGAGAGCATCGGTCATCGTACATCCATTGTCGGCTCATCGTCATTACACAACACATGATAAATACAAGTTCATACATAAAGTTCATAAAACACTTAAATGCAACATATAAATAGCTCTTTAGCTAAAGAATTTAAATGTAACAACAAATGCGATCAAGATCACAACTAAGGTAACATTGATCCAACAGCATAATGATACCAAGCCTCACTATGAATGGCATATTTTCTAATCTTTCTAATCTTCAAGCGCATTTTCTCCATCTTGATCTTGTGATCATCGACGACATCGGGAACATGCAACTCCAATTCCATCTTCTCCCCCTCAATTATTTTCAATTTTTCTTTCAAATACTCATTTTCTCTTTCAACTAAATTTAACCTCTCGACAATAGGGTCGGTTGGAATTTCCGGTTCACATACCTCCTAGACAAAAATATCTATGTCAATTTGATGGGCATAATTTGTCATAAACACGAAATGAAAAAAAATAGTTATAAAAGAAAATATACCACATTTGAATCATAACCCAGATGAGGGCCGGCGGGGACGGATATCAAAACCATGGCACTCTGAATAACAAACAACGTACGGGTAAGATAATTATACAAGTAACTATATATCTAAACCACACAAACATGATTTTTTATATAGAAAGGATAAGAACAAGAGGGCTCACCCCACAAGGTGGTGCCGGTGCGGAGGATCGACGATTGTTAGGACGGAGACGGGAAGGCACTAAGTAAACCACACCTACATATGCAAACTAAGAGTTATTTTGAGCTCAAATTGCATATAAATCAAATAAACTACCACATATAATTCCTCCCAAATTACTAAAACCCACAAATTAATGACTATATAAAGCATTGCAAAAGCTAATCTAGCAATGGGAGATGAAAGGACAAAGTTGCTTACCTTTGTGGTCACTTGAATGGATGGGGGCCTTCTAATCTTGACAAATTTTGGGCAAAATGCGAGATGAGCTCGAGGTAGAGGGGGAGAACAGAGAGGAGAGGGGAAAGGGGAAAAATAGAGAGAGCTCGCTCGTGGGTGGACGAAGGGTTTATATAGGACGACCTTTAGCACTGGTTCGTGCCACGAACCAGTACTAAAGGTGCTGGAGGGGCCCCAGACTGACAACATCCTGCCACCACTCTCTTTAGTACCGGTTCGTGGCACGAACCGGTGCTAAAGATTCGCCACAAACCGGTACTAATGGTAGCGGCCCAGCTAGCCGTTGGAACCGGCACTAATGGTCACATTAGTGCTGGCTCAATTACAAACCGGGACTAATGAGCTGAACATTTGACCCTTTTTCTACTAGTGTTTGTGCAAAGAACTTGGCTAGCATGAGAGGCAAAGGCAAGCTCAACATATTGGAGGATCCATGACAATATAACTTCTATTCGGATATAAGAAAAGATAACCCATTATGTTGTCTTCCTTATCCAACATCAACTTTTTAGCATGTCATATTTTAATGAGTGCTCACAATTACAAAAGATGTCCAAGATAGTATATTTATATGTGAAATATCTCTTCCTTCAATATTCTTTCATGAATTGTTCAAGTGACCAATACTATGTTTGCTAACTTTCAATAAATTTACCACCTATACTTATTATGTGTGAAGTCATTACTCCCCATGTTATAAGCATATGAAACATATATAAATTCAGATTTATGATATTCAATCCACAACGATTTACTCATAGGATATAAGTGAAGCACGTGAGTAAATGACAAACTACTCCAAAAAGATATAAGTGAAGAACAATGAGTAGTCATATAATAAACTAGCCATGGGAGGACTCATTCAAGATTTCAGATCCAATGATTTTATTCAAACAACAAGTAAAATGAAAATACGCTTCAAGCAAAACACATATCATGTGACGAATAAAAATATAGCTCCGAGTAAGGTATACCGATGGTTTTGAAGACGAAAGAGGGGATGCCTTCCGGGGCATCCCCGGGCTTAGGTGCTTGAGTCTTCTTTGAAAATTAACTTGGGGTGCCTTGGGCATCCCCAATCTTAGGGTCTTTCCACTCCTTATTCTCCTCACATCGATAAACTTGAAAACTTTAATCACACAAAACTTAACGGAACTTCGTGAGATGGGTTAGTATGGAAAAACAAATCATTCACTTTGGTACTGTCAAGGCAAGATTCATAATTGTCCTCACACAATACCTACTGTACCATATCATTTCTAGAATTTATATTGAGCAATATAAGCCATAGAAACTAGAAAACAAGCAAGCTATGCATTTAAAACAGAATCTGCTAAAAACAGAACAGTCTGTAATGATTTGAACAACAACCATACTTATGCTACTCCAAAAATTCTGAAAAATTAGGAAAACATAAGAAATTTGTTTATTAATCTTATGCAAAAAGAATCAGTATTTTATCACGCTTCTGTTAAAAATTAGAATTGTTTTCCTGAGCGCAAAAGTTTCTGTTTTTCAGCAACATCAAATCAACTATCACCGTTAGCCATCCCAAAGGTCTTACTTGGCTCTTCATTGAAAAAAAAGCTATAAAACATGATTACTACAGTAGATTAATCATGTGAACACATAAAAACAGTAAGGGTAAATATTGGGTTGTCTCCTAACAAGCGCTTTTCTTTAGTGCCTCTTCAGCTAGGCACGATGATTTCAATGATGCTCACATAAAAGATAAGAATTGAAACATAATGGGAGCATCATGGAGAATATGACTAGCACATTTAAGTCTAACACACTTCCTATGCATAGTGATTTTGTGAGAAAACAACTTATGGGAACAAGAATCAACTAGCATGTGAGGCATAATCCTATTGAATATTAACTATCATGTGAGGCATAATCCTATTGAAAATTAAAATCAAGATGACAAGTTTCCTGGTTATCCTTATTCTTTATAGCATACATGTCATCATAATAATCATCATAGATAGCAACTTTGTTCTCATAATCAATTGGAACCTCTTCCGAAATAGTGGAATCATCATTAAATAAAGTCATGACCTCTCCAAATCCACTTTCATAAATATTATAAGATTCAATACCCTACAAAATAGTGGGATCATTACCTAGAGTCGACACTCTTCCAAACCCACTTCTAATGATAATTTTATTCATACTCTAAAAGATATAAGTGAAGTTCATAGAGCATTCTACAAACACATACTCAAAAGATTTAAGTGAAGCATAAAGAGCATTCTATAAAGGCATACTCAAAAGATTTAAGTGAAGCACAAAGAGCATTATAAAAATTAATGAAGGGCTATCTCACACTAGCATGGATCATATAGGAAAATAAAAGATAAATGAACACAAAAGACACATATCATGTGAACAAAACAAAAACCGAGGTATACCGATAATTGTTGAAGAAGAAAGATGGGATGCCAACCGAGGCATCCCCAAGCTTGGATACTTGAGTATCCTTGAAATATTTACTTGGGGTGCCTTGGGCATCCCCAAGCTATGACTCTTGCATCTCCTTATTCTTCTCATATCGGTAACTCCTCGTTCTTCGGACACTTCATCCACACAAAACTTAACAAAAACTTTGTGAGATCCGTTAGTATAATAAAGCAAATCACTACCTTTAGGTACTGCTGTAAACTCATTCCAATTTCATATTAGCATTATATCTATTGTATTCCAACTTCACCATGGCTCATACCCCCGATACTACCCATAGATTCATCAAAATAAGTGAACAACATATAGAAAACAGAATCTGTCAAGAACAGGACAGTCTGTAGCAATCTGGAACTTTCGTATACTTATTTAACTTCAAAAATTCTAAAAAATTAGGACAATCTAAAAACTTTGCATACAAGTACTGTGTAAAATTTTCAAGATTTTATCATGCTCCAGTAAAAAATGAAAATTAAAATACTACAGCAAAAGTTTCTGTTTTTCTGCTGCACACACCAAACAAGCAATTTAAGCATCCTAAAGCCAAAACCATGACACATTATTTTTATAATACAATGAATATATACAAGCAGATACTTATTTTTGAGAAACTTGCATGAAAAATTCTACATTGTTTCCATGAGCATGAACACAAGTGTTCAAGGACGACCCTCACTTCTCCAATGCACAACCTTCCAATCACTGCTCTTTTTGAAAAAGTTTTTAAGCATAAGAGGCAAGTAAACTTTTTTTGTATTTTCATTTTTAAATTTTTTTTGTTTGTTTCACCCACAACTAAACAATAACAAAAGGGAAAACAAAATCTACTTAGTGAAGAAAGCAAACAAGGATACACGAGAATACCAACCCCACGCTATTGCTCCCCAGCATTGACGCCAGAAAAGAGCTTGATAATTCTCAAGTGCAAGCAATCATCGTAGCACTTTCCAAAGGTGGAAGTGATAAGTATGGAGTGTCGAACCCACAAGGAGCTAAAGGTAAGATCAATATTCTCTCAAGTCCTATCTGTCACTGATACGACTCTACGTACACCGAATGTTTGCTTCCAACTAGAAAGGAAAAATAAAACTACATTGTGGGTATGAAGAGGATAACTTTGCTTGATATCAGAGAACTAAAAATATAAAAGTAGGTGCTGTTAACATAAAGTTAGAATATATTACTATATATTATAAATAGCGAGTGTAGAATAATTATGGGTCGGTGTGTGGAATTGTCCTAGGCAATTGTTAACAAGATCGGTAGTCGTCATTGCAATTTTATATGAGGGAGAGGCATAAGCTAACATACTTTATCTTCTTGGATCATATGCACTTCTGATTGGAACTCTAGCAAGCATCCACAACTACTAAAGATCATTAAGGTAAAACCCAACCATAGCATTAAAGTATCAAGTCCCCTTTATCCCATACGCAACCCCCTTTCTCGGGTTTAAGCTTGTGTCACTCTAGCAACCCACTATAAGCGAATCATGAACGTATTGCAACACCCTACAGCAGGAATCCTTCACGTGTGCGCGGCACGGAAGGCACCATAGGATAGCACCAAAATAAAACATACAACTCAAACCAATCTAGATCATCAATCAACCCAAAAGACAAAGGAAATCTACTCAAAAGATCATAGGATGGTAACACATCATTGGATCATAATATGTGGCATAAAGCACCATGTTCAAGTAGGTGATTATAGCGGGGAGCGGGAGAGTGGACCGCATAAAAGATATGAGGATGGTGATGAAGATGGTGATGTTGATGAAGGCGATCACCGCGGCGATGGTTCCCCCGATGGCACTCCGGTGCAACCAAGAGAGAGGGGGAGTGGTTCTCCCCTTTGTGCTTCCTCCTCCATGGACTCCCCCTTAGATGAGAAAAAGGTTCTTCCTCTGGTCCTTGGCCTCCATGACAGTGGTGACCCCTCCGGCTTCCTCCTCCATGGCCTCCAGTGATGCTGGCCCCCTCCAGCAGGGTGCCAGAGAGGGCCTAGATTGGTTTTTCGTGGCTACGGAGGCTTACGACGGTGGAACTCCTGATCTAGGTTTTGTTCTGGAGTTTTCGGGATTTATAGGAGTGTTTGGCATCGGGGACAAGTCAAGGGGACCCACGAGGCGATGGCAAGGACGGAGGGCGCGCCCCCACCATTGTGGTAGCCCCGGGACTCCCCTCTGGTATATTTTTGCTCCATGATTTTTAATATTTTCCAAAAAAATTCTCCGTAAATTATTAGCCCATTTCGAGAACTTTTATTTCTGCACAAAAACAACACCACGGTAGTTCTGCTGAAAACAGCGTCAGCCCGGGTTAGTTCTAATCAAATCATACCAAAACCATATAGAATTGTTATAAACATGGCATGAATACTTCATAAATTATAGATACGTTGAAGACGTATCAAACATCTCATATGCTCCAGGACATTCAAAACGTCTTTGAAGTCCTGATTCTAGGTCGTACAACATGGCACACTGAACTATCGAGTAGTCATCAGATCGAGTCTGCCAGACGTTCATAACATCTGCAGTAGCTCCTGCAGCAGGTCTGCCACCTAGCGGTGCATCAAGGACATAATTCTTCTGTGCAGCAATGAGGATAATCCTCAAGTTACCACTAGCACAACAAGGTGCTATACAAACGGTTTTTAACCCCTTTCTGCGACGGCACTTGGAACTGTCGCCAAGTGAGTGTGGGTGATAGGGGGGTCCTTCCCACATGACCTAGAAACCGTCGGGGATATGCCCTCCTGGCACACATGCTCGGCAAAATAAGGTCGTGTGCGACCGGCGAGCGATCAAATACAGTTATACGCACAGTAGTGCTAAAAATACAATTATACAGGCGAAATCGTTTCCGGTCGTAAGTACGTCCCATACAGTTAGTCTCTGCTAAATGTTTCTGTTCGTGTATACATCCCACACAGTCGCTCCAGGGAAAACGTTTCCATTCATAGGTACATCACACACAATTTTCCCCATTAAATCGTTTGTGATAGAGTTGCCATTCCACATGATATTAACAATTTTATCGTTTGCCTTATTGAATGCATCACACACGGTGCATAGAAGAAACTGTGTGGCAAAGGCTGTCCAATACATAGTTTTTTATGTGGTAAAGGTTTGCACAAGGTGGCCTAACGCAAACAGTTTTCAAGAGAATGTCGTGTGTGATTGTTCATTGATCCAACACGGTTTATTCCTAGAAACTGTGTGCGTTGCCTGAGGTCATCGCCCACGGTGTTTTCTCAATAACCGTTTGTAGTAGAAAAATCCAATTAGCAATCTAACTGGCATTCATATTGAGCACATAATATATTTCATTTCCATATTAAGGAAGTAGGATTTCATAATTGAAATACATCAGAGTACAACATGATATAGCTTCAGCAGTCTGCTACCCATTACACAACTGCACCAGCACCAAGTTTCACATGCAACATCTAGAACCTTTTGAAATTAGCATCATAGAAGATACATAGACAGATGCATCTCATCTAGAAAACTGCTGAAGCGGAAGGCAAATATTGAGCCTTCATTGATGTTGAAGTTCTTTGCAACTTTAGGCCAGTGCATGTGGATGATTGACCGTCCATCCTTCGTCCTCTTCAGAAACACTTCAATATTGAACCGTGGGTGTTGTATGAAAACCTTCCTCGCCTGCTGACCATAGAGGTGGTTTGATAGGTAATCATCAGTGAACTACTTTAGAAAGGCATGAAAACAAGGATGTGCACAAATATCTTCTGGGGCAAAGGAATAAAAAGGTAAGGTATAATAGTTAGTACCATCTTATAGTTAACTGATGTCTTCTTCATTGTGCAGACAAAGATCTTGTTGTTTTTTGCCGCTAATTTCTTTATCCTAACAATCTTTCTGAGTTTCTTGACTTGATTGACATTCATGGACAACTCATTTCCCCATATGCAAAAAGGGTCGAATAGTGGGTCAAAACCTCTCACAGCAGGACCTACATGTGCAAGACCAAATTGTTAAAACCCTAAATGTTAGAATGGTTCCTGCAATTGCACAATAATGTGCTATTAGACAACGGACCATGCACGTGCTAACCTCGATTGTAAACCTCAGCGCTTCCAATTGTTTCCCTGCAACACATATAAGGTAGTTAGTCATCAGGTTAAGTAAGGGTTCGCATGCTATCAGTAAAATATTTTGATGAAAAATAAGTACATTGTAGATTCATCAGATTAATTCAAGCCACATGGAAAACCCATTTATCCAAACCAAGCATGATTAAGAACTAGGAAATATAACACTTGTATATGTTTGTCATGTATTAAGTGTAGCCAAATTCGATTTATTCCTCACATGCACAACAATACAAAATTCTACCCACGACAATTGGACATCGCATTGCACAATTGAACCAAGCAGTTGACTAAACACCACAACAAATGAGCCAAACATTAACTGAACACCACATTGCACAATATAACATACTCCTAATATAAGATCAGATAGTTAACCAAACCAAGCATGCTTAACAACTTGGAAATATAGCAATTGTATTTGTTTCTCATGTATTTAGTACATCCAAATTCAATTTATTCCTCACATGGTATACAAGAACAGAATGCACCCACAACAACTGAACATCGCATTGCATAATTGAACCAAACAGTTAACTAAACACCACAACAAATGAACAGACGTTAACTGAGCACCACATTGCATAATATAACATACTCCTAATAGAAGGTTAGATAGTTAACCAAACCAAGCATGCTTAACAACTTGGAAATATAGCGATTGTATTTGTTTCTCATGTATTTAGTACAACCAAATTCGATTTACTTCTCACATGGTATACAATAACAGAATGCACCCACAATTATTGAACATCGCACTGCAGAATTGAACCAAACTGTTAACTAAACACCACAACAAATGAACCAAACGTTAACTGAGCACCACATTGCAAAATGTATAAACAAACCAAGCATGCTTGAAAACTTGGAAATATAATAATTGTATTCGTTTCTCATGTATTTTGTAAAGATAAATCAATTTATTTCTCACATGGAAGAAAATACAAAATTGCAGCCCAAAGAATTGAACATCAATTTGCAAAATTGAACCAAAAGTTAACTGAAGACAACAACTAGTTAACCAAATAGTTAATAAGTGAGCACCACACTGCATGACATATAGAACATATGCACTTGAGCAACAGATTGCATGGTAAAATTAGATAGCACAATTCACTAGAATTTGTTAAGGAAAGGCAGGAGCAGCACACGCAACGGGTAAACCGAGCATGCTTAACCGGCGTAGCTAGCAAATGGCAAGGTGCTCCTCCAAGATCTGGGGGTCGGCACACATGGCAGCCATCACGACCTCATCCGCGTGTGCGGCCACGATTTGCTTCTCCACTGCCAAATGCTCCTTGAGCTCCTGGGTATACTGCGTGCACCATGGCTTAGGGCGGTGCTTATTTGGTGGAGGGGTCGATGATTTTGGTGGAAGGTGTCACGCTGGCGGTCGGGGCATGTGGGATGTGGAAGGAGGACGAGGATGGGGGTCGGGTGTGGATTACCTGCCTGGATAGACGAGGCCGAGCAGCGTGAAGGAGGGTCACCGACGAGGAGGCAGCGCTGCAAGCAAGGAGTGAAGGTTTCAACTTGGAAAGGAAGGTGGAAACAGGGGAAATGTGGCTTTTGGTAAGGGGGCGGGGAGGCAGATATTTCTACAGAAGCCGAGAATTTTGAATCGCTTCAGCGAAAAAACTGGCGCGCAAAGAGTCATCAGACATGATCCCTTATTCAGAACTGTGTACGATATGTGAACATCACAAGTGATTCAGATAGCTTAACCCGTGCGTGATGAGTTTGAACGTCAAAAATTTTGGTTTGAATTTCCATGGTTACAGTGGTCATCCATGTCATTGCATAATTTGGGTAAACAAAGTAGACTACAGCACACCCACACTTCTTAATTGAGCAAGTTCTGCAATTAAACAGAGCTAGCTGACCTAAACAGTTCTCTAACAAATTAAAGACTGGCGCTCTTAATTAAACAAAACAAAGAGTACTACTACGGTTGGTGCTTGTCGATCTCCGCCGCCGCCTTCATGTCTAGCTCGCGCCCGACGGGCTCGTGAGGAAGGGGCTCCATGGCATCCATCGCACCATACTCGGCAAGCATCTCGTCATCCATGTCTGCCATCTCTTGGGAAAAGGCCGCCATGAGTTGGGCATGGGCGGCCGCGATCTGGGCTTGGACGGGCTCCATCGTGGCAAGGTATGCGGCGGAGGAACAGACGGCTGCTTGAACACTCTCGACGATTGCCAACTCTTTGGCCGTGGGTTGCCGACCGTTGTCGGAGAAGCTTCGTTCAATTTGTGAGGTGACTGCCATGAGCTGGGCGTGGGTGGCCTCGACATGGTCGTGGGTAGCCTCCATCAGGGCTAAGGCCGCCGCTGCGGAACGGACAGCTGTTGTGCCGCTCTCGCCAGTTGCTATCCCCAAGGCAGATGTTGATGCCGCCACCTAAGAAGCAACAACAGCTGTTTGGGCTGCCCTGGCTACCCGGTCGCAGATTGCGGCCGTGCTCATGCACCTTGTTAGCACGCGCATGGCGGCTGCGGCCGCGCTCTCGCTGGAGTGGGCCGCCGAAGTTGCCCTCACGACGTGGGTCCATGTCCCCATCTTTCATCGACGACGAGTGAACAGTGAAATGATATTTGGGGAGCGAGCTAGTGTGCTTGACACGCCGGGTATGGACTATAGCCGATGCACCTTCTAGCGTAAGCCATAGGCGTACTATAGCAAGGGTGTGATACGTCTCCAACATATCTATAATTTTTCATTGTTCCATGCTATTATATTATCCATCTAGGATGTTTTATATGCATTTATATGCTATTTTATATCATTTTTTGGGACTAACCTATTAACATAGAGCCCAGTGCCAGTTTTTCGTTTTTCCTTGTTTTTGAGTTTTACAGAAAAGGAATACCAAACGGAGTCCAATGGACGTGCCAATTTTTGATGATTTTTTATGGACCAAAAGAAGCCCCCAGGGGAAAGGAGTTGGGCCAGAAGAGTCCCAGGACCTCCAC